>NW_027069472.1:2783871-2833406 GCF_002906115.3 Quercus suber
TGTTGGTAGGTATTTGATTGGGAGGGGGTGAGGAAAAAAAAAAAAAAAAAAGATAATAGGGCCCATATATTTTCTTTCCGGGCTTATCAAAAAGTTTTTTTCTCAAAATAGAAAAAAAAAACTTTTTGGAAGGTATTTGATTGGGAGAGAGAGGAAAAAAAAGATAATAAGGCCCATATATATTCTTCTCGGATTTACCAGAAAGTTTTCTTCCCAAATTAGAAAGAAAACAGAGAAGAAAGCTAAACCAGTTATTTGGACAAAAATGTCCCTTCAACGTTCTTCGCTTGTTCCTCTTGCCTTTTTTTTTTTTTTTTTTTTTTTTTTTTTTTTTTTTTTTTTAAGGAACTATGCAACGTTCTATTCCCAACCAACTTGACTTTTGACTTTTCCAAAAAAAATTCTGTTTTCCTCAATTTTTTAATGGTTTTTTTTTTTTTTAAATTCATCTGTTTTGGGTTATATATATATATATATTAATGGAATGTCCATCCATAATTCCATACAATTTTTAATAAAAATATAGTTTATTACTTTATTTATCTAATAGGATATGTGAATAAATTTATATAAACTATATTTTCTATCTTTTTTACTTTTTTATTTTTCAATTAAACACAAATAAAAAAAATTAAAATCTTTTTTATTCGCCATATTTTTCATTGTTTCTCTATTTCTATTTTCCAATTGACCAAGGAAGTGTGCCTTTAATTTCTTCTTCTTCTTTTTCTTTTGGTTTCAGATGTTGATATCAGAATTGGGCGAATGAGTCAACAAATCAAAGTAGTACTTAATTATTTTATTGAGCCAAATGACGTGGGTCATGGGAACTAGCATCGTGTTCGTAAGTACTTGACCATTGACCTTAGACATGGCAAAACGGGTCAGAATTTCCTGACCCGACTCGACCCGAACCCGCATTTTTTGACCCGAAGCAAAAATGGGTTGACCTGTGACCCGACCCGTGTTTTTTGCTGGTCAACCCGACCCGACCAGAACCAGAACCATTTTTTTAAAACTTTATTTTTTTTGGTAAAAAAATAGTAAAACTAAGACAATATTGGTTTAATTGTTTATTGTGAACTTTAAGGAAACAATTGATACATTTACATAACTATATGCAAATTAATTGAAAGATAAATGGTTGAACATTCTGTAATGAGTAAATATTTTTAGATATCAAATAGCAAAGTACATGCCAAGATAATCTGGTTACAGTAGAGTTAAAAACATAGATTTAAAATTGTAGACATGTGAGAAATATTCACAAGTGTGAAAATAGTGAAGCTAAAGTATCAAATTAGTATAAATTATGAATACTTAGACCTATTTTTTAATAATTTATGTCCAAAATAAACGACTTTTCAAAATAAATAGGTTAACAGACATTAATCATTCCAATCAAATTCGTCAAAACAATTGCTAATTGGAACACTTAATAGTACCCATTTGAGCTTCTAACTCGTAGACATTTGCTAAGCCCAGGGGGCAGAGCATTTCACAATAAAGAAGAACGTTGTTGAAGCTGCCGGCTTTGTGATTGTTCACATTTCTCATATATATTCCAATTGTAGAGGCCAAAATTCGGCATTACAACTGAAAATACTGTAATAAAATAATTTTTAAATATGTGGATAATACCGTGAGAACTAATTTTAAAAATTGTTTTATTAATGGGAACACAAAACGCACTTTCCAAACCCAGCCTGATTCTTCAATAAATTATAATGAATAAAAAATGGAAATTGACCAAGGCTTGGAGTATTTTTATATAGAGGTTAACAGACATTAATCATTCCAATCAAATTCGTCAAAACAATTGCTAATTGGAACACTTAATAGTACCCATTTGAGCTTCTAACTCGTAGACATTTGCTAAGCCCAGGGGGCAGAGCATTTCACAATAAAGAAGAATGTTGTTGAAGCTGCTGGCTTTGTGTTTGTTCACATTTCTCATATATATTCCAATTGCAGAGGCCAGAATTCGGCATTACAAATGGGAGGTAAAGTATGAGTACAAGTCCCCTGACTGTTACAAGAAGCTGGTCACTACAATCAATGGGAAATCACCAGGACCCACAATCTTGGCCCAGGAAGGTGATACAGTCATTGTTGAGGTTACAAACAAACTGTTATTAGAAAACCTTGCAATCCATTGGCATGGAATCAGACAGGTAGAGAATTATTGTTTTCCGTTTTCCAACTTGAACCAACTTTATATCTAATTTGATGTTTTTATTTATTACTGGGTACGTGTATTCATTTGTTTAATTTGTTGTAGACTGGAACACCATGGAGTGACGGAACAGAAGGGGTTACTCAATGTCCAGTAGTACCTGGGGACACTTTCAAATATGAGTTCAAGGTTGATAGGGTACGTGTTACTGCTTGGTAGCCTAAAGGCTAAGATCTCTGCAATGGTCTCAATTTCCAGTTTGTGTTCTTTTTTAACGTTCGCCTTGTTATAATAACAATAATAACCAAGTCTTAGTTCCAAAATTTTGGAATCAGTTGTGGTTTTTCAACAGATTAGTGAAGATCATAATTTACAATCTATGTTTTGCTTATATGTAGGCTGGAACTTATCTGTACCACGCACACTATGGAATGCAAAGAGAATCAGGGCTATATGGATCAATCCGTGTATCAGTTCCAGATAATTTTACGGAACCATTTGCCTATGATTATGATCGGAGCATCATCCTTACTGATTGGTACCACAAAAGTACTTATGAACAAGCCACTGGATTGTCATCCATTCCTTTCGTCTGGGTTGGGGAGCCTCAGGTAAATGGCACTACATGTATCATATGTAATTAGTATTATATTTTGTTGTTATTCTTTGTCTAATAATTATTGCTTCTATATATTTTCAGTCACTTCTGATTCAAGGAAAAGGAAAATTCAACTGCTCTAGTGCATCCCTCACAGCCGACACTTGTAATACAACAAATCCAGAATGCTCTCCTTATGCAATAACCGTAATCCCTGGAAAAACATATAGACTAAGGGTTGCTAGCTTGACTGCTCTATCAGCCCTTAGTTTTCAAATAGAGGTAACCTCTATGAACACCTTCACCTTCAAATCACTTACAACTACTACAAATTTTTCTAAAAAGTAAAAAAACATTATGTTTTAGTGTGACATGCATACATATGGTTTTGCAACCCACTGATGATGTGCATCCAATTTTCTTTTTGGGCAGGGTCATAATATGACTGTGGTAGAAGCAGATGGACACTATGTAGAGCCATTTGTAGTGAAAAACCTATTCATATACTCTGGAGAGACATACTCTGTGCTAATAAAAGCCGATCAAGACCCTTCAAGAAATTATTGGATGACAACAAATGTGGTTAGTCGGCCTCCTAATACCACACAAGGCTTAGGCTTTCTCAATTACTATCCAAACCATCCAAGGCGATCTCCTCCCACAGTTCCACCAACTGGTCCTATTTGGAATGACACAGCACCCCGATTGGCTCAAAGTCTAGCCATTAAGGCTCACCATGATTTCATTGTGACCCCGCCCACAACCTCAGATAGAGCCATTGTGTTCCTAAACACACAAAATCGCATTAATGGTTATGTGCACTGGTCCGTAAATAATGTCTCTTTCACCCTTCCTCACACACCATACCTTATTGCTCTAAAGAAAAAGTTACACCATGTGTTCAGTCAAACCCCACCACCGGAAGGATATGACTTCGTAAACTATGACATCTACGTGTCCAAGAACCCAAATGCGACAACAAGCAATGCCATTTACCGGCTAGGCTTCAATACCACGGTTGATATTATACTACAAAATGCAAACACTATGAAAGCTAACGATAGTGAAACACATCCATGGCATCTCCATGGGCACGATTTTTGGGTACTAGGCTATGGAGAAGGCAAGTTTGACATGAACAAAGACCCAAAGAATTACAATTTGGTGAATCCAATCATGAAGAATACAGTGCCTCTTCATCCCTACGGTTGGACTGCCCTTAGGTTCAAGGCTGATAACCCAGGTGCTTGGCTTTTCCATTGCCATATCGAGGCTCATTTTTACATGGGCATGGGAGTGGTGTTTGAAGAAGGAATAAACAAGGTAGGGGAATTGCCTTCATCTATTATGGGCTGTGGTGAGACCAAAGGATTTGGCAAGCCATAATTAATCAAAATAAAGATTATAAATACTGAATCATCATTATCCAAAGGATTTGTTCTCAAAAAAAAAAAAAAAAAATTGAAGTGGTAGGTATAGATTATTAACATGTGTAACTAAAAATGCAAAGGTTTATTTATTTATTTAATTACGACTCTTGCATTCTTTATAGTTCATATGTCAATATAGGTCATACTCTTTGCTTTCCTAATTTTTTTGGGATTCACAAATGTATTGTTTTTTTTTTTTTTTTTGGTAAACCACAAATGTATTGTTTAGTTCAATAAAAAAAATTCAGCTCTCTCTCTCAAATGTATTGTTTTGTTCAATAAAGAAAATTCATCTCTCTCTCTCTCTCATACGTGTCAGCAATCATGAAAAACTAATTCAACATTTTTGGAGACTCACTTAACCAACAACCAATAAGAAGGAATTAATGTGCATTATCCAACAACCAATAAGAAGACTCACTAAGCCAACCCACTTAACCAACCCACCAAGTGAGTGCATTATGCATGTGTATTACACATCACAATGATTAATGTCACCTTATACTTGGAGCCCAATGCTCCAAACATGTTAAGAGTCAAACCCTATCTTCCATTTATTATTATATTGTTGAACTTATCAAATCAAATTCATTATCATTTCAATTGTAAACATTTTTTTATATTAAAGTTTATAGTATTTTTAGCATTTTCCATAAAAATAAAAAATAAATAAATAAATAAAACATTTATTTATCCCATCAAAGACATGAGCCTATTCCCACCTCCTTTGGGCCTATCTCATCATTTTTCTCTCTAATTGGATCCTTTTGTCCCGGAGAAATGGGGCAAGCCTTTTGTGTGCCTTCTGTAATTAATAAAGACATGATAATAATCATTTGCAATTCAATTTACTTGGTTGATAAAGTATCTTACCGTAACATCAATTTCTACGCCAAATATATATATATATATATATTGTTGTCCTAACGTGATGTTAAAAAGTAATTGTCATATATAACAAAGACCATAAGTTTCAAATACTATGTTATCAAAAAAATTACAATTATGTATTCTCAATTTTCCTTTTACTTAGACAATATATATGAGACAAAAATAGGGACCTTTGAGGCCAAGGAGATCCAAAACTGCCCAACAGAATTATAAGCTCTAACCCTATTGGCCAAGTTTTGGGCTGCACAGTTGGCAGACCTAAATAATCAAAAGAAAAATGTTTGTGTTGCTGGGATTTGAGCCCTAAATTTTAATTTGTGTGACATTATTTAATTTGTAGAAGTATCTATTTTCTGAAAATTTTATGAACATTAGACAATAGTCTTTGAGATACATTGTACATCATTTAAGTATCGAAACAAAATTCACATATAGAATATATAAATCATAAGTTCTATGTAAACTAATAAATATTAGTCTGTAGTAGGTGATGAAGTTGTGCATTTCATCTGGTAAGACTACAACATAACAATCATGATAATCTATCTTGATCATAGAAGTGGAGATTTCTGATTTATATGTTGGTGTATTTGGAATACATTGAACTAGGCTACCATGGGTCATTGTTCTATGAACTATTGTTATTTTAACAACCAATCTCACAAACGCTAAACACATTAAATTTCAATCTTGATAGGAATGTGAACTGAAATGTCAAATGTAGGTTACTTTGATGTATACCGTAGTGAGATATTGTATGGTCAATATCTTGGTATGTTAGGTAATTGCATGTAACGTATTGGGAGCACTATTAATCCTCAAGAAAGGATTCATAATCTTGATAGGAGAAAAAATATAAAAAAATAAAAATAAAAACAGTTGTGTGGGGTACAGAAATTTCATAAGGTAATAATGTCATGTGTCATACCCAAGGCTGAGGAGGCAAATACAGTTCCGAGGAGACCATAACCTCGGACGGTAAGGCTAGAGGGGCGAGTCATAGCCACATCAATGGCATGTTACTAGAGGAAGTCACACTGTAGAGAAAGATTCAGAGAGGGGGTTAGCCGTGATGTGACTGGAGGGATGGTAGCTGCCATCACATTTAATGCATCCCACCAAACCCCCTGGCCGCACTTATGTGGAGAAGACCCCTAAACAGTGCTGTCTTGGTTGCTACAACTCACAGAAGATTTGGGAGGGCATCTGATGGGACAAGCACTCAAGTAGTGGCCTACAAGATCAATAAATGGGGGGCCAAGATCAACTGAAAGAGACTATATAATGGAAGAGATCCTTTTGAAGGAGGGGGGCATGATGATTTGAGAAAGAGAAATATTGTAGAAAATCGCTCTTGTGATCAAACTAATACAAATATCTATCCTCAGATATTTGCCGAGGACTAGTACTCTTCATTATTCCTTGTCTTCTTCTTCTTCTTCTTCAACTGTGCTAGGTTATTTGATTCAAGTTTTCGCCTCTACAAATTCATTGTATTACGTCAACTCATTTTTTGGAACTTATAGGTTGGATCAAAGATTTGGCTAAAAATTCAAGAGCTCTTGGTAAGAATCATTTTAGTTTTCAAGGTAGATGCATCAATGTATGTTTTCTTTCAAAAACCCTAATTTCAAATCAATGAAAAACATGTGTTTGTATATCATATGAAGTAGAACCTTTATTTATTTTTGATGTGTATTTCATACATGTGATGAGTGATGTTCTTCAAAATGAGCGTGCATGTTTAAGCACTCTACCATTTGTCAAATTTGACATTTTCAATTCATGACATGTAGTTGAAAAAAAAAAAAAAAAAAAAAAAAAAAAAAAAAAAAAAAAAAAAAAAATTTTTAAGTTCTCACAATCATATAGACTAACAACGCCACATAACAAGTCAGCTAGACCATAACATCTCATCTAGGGCTCCATTGAGTACATCAAAACATGATTCAGCATCCCCTTCCACTGTGATGTTCTTGAATTTCTCTACCTTGGCTAACTGCACTGCCTATTCTTCTTCCTCTCCACTAAAGGATCACTGGAATTAAACTTCTTTGAAAAAGCTGTCAAGATAAACCCTACCAGAATTAAAGCATTCACTTACATACTAGCATCTACATTTAGTTTGATTGTATCTAGTGGGGGTATTTTCCAAGCTTTCAAATTAAATAAACTTCTTTGTATGCATTTTGTCGCTTTCCTAATGTTGCAGTTAATGAATAATGTGTTCGTATGCCTATGAAACTATATGCTGATTAATAGAATATGACATTTTCATCTTTTCTTTCTCTAGTAAAATCAAAAATGTAAGTCGAAGTGCCTAAATGTGCCTTCTGGTAATAATTTCAGCTATTTGATTGTCAAAGATGCGATGCCATACAAGAGCGGAACTAGAATTTTAAGAATGAGGAGGGCCAAAGTAATAACAAATATAAAATTTTTCCAATATAAAAGAGCTACATGTGAAAATTTTGGAGGGAGGGGGGAGATGGGCATTCAAAATTTTCGAAGATTTTAACTAAATTTAAAGGTAATTATTTAGTTATTGAATAGTTTTGGGGGGTCATGGTCCGCACAAGTCAATGAATAGTTCCACCCGTGATGTCATCATCATGCAATGTATCTTTACAACACAAATAAAAATGCAAATGAAATTTTCAGCTTTTAATTTGGCATTACTGTCAAAATCAACGTGAATGTGGAATTAATAAGAATATCGAAATTTCCATTGTTTCTTCCGAATAACTTAAATGGTCCATGGTGCAACACAAATTTCAGCATCATTTTCTATGTAGGTGTTTGACAAAAAATGATAAGACTGAGATTTATCCAAAAAGACAGTCTTTTGCGACTTCTAAGTTCCAACAAAAATAATTAAGAAACCTCTTGTCCTCTGTTCTTTTTTTCTTGGGGGAATCTTGTCCTTTTTTGTGTGTAATGTAATTATGTTAATGTAATAAGACTTTCAAAACACGATGGTCAACAACTTACGAGTTAACGAACACGATGCTAGTTCACATGCCCCACGTCATTTGGCTCAGAAAAATAAGTACTACTTTGATTTGTTGACTCTTTCGCCCAATTCTGATCAACGTCTGAAACAAGGAAAATAAGAAGAAATTAAAGGCACATATTGTTCTTCATTCTGTAACCTTTTTTTTTTTTTTTTTAGACTCTTTAAACACAACTGGATTAACCTAGATAACAAGCCAAGTTATTATTTAGTCAAAATTTCAGATCCAGGTTAACACAATTATAAAAATCATATCAATGTAAAGTGCAGAATATAAAAAACACAAAGATATGATGACCCAAGAAAACCAAACTAGTAAAAAATCTAGGGAGGATTTAACCTAGCTATCCTCAAGGTAAACTTAAATCTACTATGAAAGAATCGAAGTTTTACAATAGCGACTTAGACCACTAACATCCTATTGCTACCCACTAGTAGAAAACTTACTGACACGACAACGTGTAAACTTTGAAACCACAGACTCCTTCTTTCTTGGATTCTCCAGCAAATACAAGCACTCCCGCTTACGTATCTTTAAGCTCTTTAGTGCAGCAACTGAATGATCATCAAGTTCTCAATGAAAACTCCTTCTTGATAATCCTAAGCATATGTGAAGGCAACCACCTCTCAGATCTCACAAGAGATTCACACACATAGCAAATAGAGCAACAACTAAAACGTGGTTAGGATTTCCCTTTTATACCTAGGGCAAAACATAAAACCCTACACGTCATATGGGCTTAGGGTTGAGTTGGAAATTCTGTAGAAAAAAACAATCTGCACGACTTTCAGTCAATCGAGTCTAATTTTCGATCGATCGAGTCTGTCAAAATTGCACACTCAATTCTGTAGTTAACTTGATTCCAACTTTACATAAAAGACATACTTTGAGCAAGTCTAAAACAAGACTAACAACCTGTTTTGATCATGGTTTGACAACAATACAAATTAGAATTCTAATACATTAGTTCCTAAGTACTCAGAACCTAACAAACTCCTCATTTGGCAATCTGTGACAAAACACACACACAATGCTCAAGGTTACAAGAAAAAGCCCTTTACAAAAATAATGCTCATTACAAAAAATCCAACCTAACTACTGTCCATCAGTTGTAAGTGTAGACAGCAGCACGACTGAATTAACCTGTATTTCCTGAAATACTCAACAAACGTATAAACGCATGTGTGGAAAATACAAGTAAAACAAAAATAAATTCTTGACTTCACAAAACACAAAACAAAGATATATATCATGAATAACTCATAAATATAAATCAATATGCAGTGAAACAAGAAACATATATAACAATGTATCTTCCCCTATCATGAACAGCCCAAAAACAATACAACAAGAGCCAAAAATGATACATACACAATGAAGCACCTAGATACAATCTAAACAACTTCACAAGCTCCAATGAACAAAAATCTCCCTCTAACTACAAAAATACTCTACAGGTGTGTCCAAATGTACTCCCTTTTTTTGTTATGGAATGTCAAAGGGCAATCAAAATCCATCATCAAAAGGAGGTGGTGAAAACGAACGTCAAAGATGAGCCAAGTTTGCTTGCCAAGCACAGAGGTCATCAAGCATGTCCACCAAAATCTGACCCTGAGCTGCCTGAACGGTCAAGACAATCTCCAAAGTACGACGAATGTCAAAGTCATCCGAAGTAGATGGTGGAGGAATGGCAACAGCAGCAACAACAACATGATCAACAGACACCTTACCAAAAGTAGTACCTGTAGAAGAAGGAGGGGGTGCAGTACTAGAAGGCTCAACACGAGGGCGTTTAAAGCTCTCTCTCATATGAGCAGCCCTCTGCCTAAGAAAAAGAGGCACCTATGGGAGCAATTATGTGTACGGGCTCAGAAGCGGGGAAATCATCTAAACCAAGATGCAACAATCCTATGAATGAAAATAGGATGAACAAGAGCATGAGCAGTAGAAGAACTCTTATAAACTTCGTTCAAAGAATGAAGAAACAGATGAGGAAAACTAATAGGAGCATCCGTAACAAGAGCGTACAAAATGCACATTGCTCTAAGGGAATGGTGTGCAGATGAGTGATAGGCCACAAATAATGACACATTATCCTAAAAAAAAGATAGTGTAACTCAGTAAGCTCAGCAGTGGTGATCCGAGGATCAGAACCCCACTGGATAGAAGACCCAATGATGTAAGACATGATCTCGTCCAAGGGAGGAGACTCATCATAGGAATAGACAGGGTGCTGGACCAACGGTACCCCAAGAGCATCAGCTACTACAATAGGAGTAATGGTGAACTCTACGCCTTGTATCCAACTCTTTACTAAAGTGTTGGAATCATAGATGCAAATAGAGATGTTCGAGTAGAACTCTCTAATCAGGGTAGCTGGTGGTAGAGGACCAATATCCAACAATGGTAACCAACCCCTACGCTCAAAATTAGCCTGAATGGCTGGATTGAGCTCATCTAATAGCATCTTATGCTCAGCACAAATCTTTCTCCTAAGGTTCAGTGTGTCAAAAATCTCTTGGTTTTTCTCACTTAGAAACTTCTTACGATCAAAAGAAGAAGGAGAGGTGAGGGGGCAGACCTATGAGCTCTAGTCTTCCTAGGTATGATGCTAGGGTAAGGACAAGACACAAGGACAAAGACCAAGAAAAACAAAAAAAATCAAAAAAACCAAGGACAGACTACAAGTTAGCACAATAGAAAAATAGAAATAACAATATATATGATGCATAAACAAATAAATATCATGATGCATACTCTAATGCAGTGATAACAAGTTCAATTTGAGTTTAGAATCACAAAATTGACTTGAGCATAGAGTTTAGAACAAAAACTCCAAAATTTTGAAAAACCACTTGTTCAATTTGTACCAAATTAACCAATTGATCATCACACAAGATAGAAAATAGTTTATTATGATCAAATTAATCAATCTAACAAGCCAATTTCATCAATTAAACTCAATTTGAACAAAAACCCCAATTCGTATATATTCAAGCCCTAGAATTTTCAATTTCTCAAAATTTACAAAATTGATCAAATTAAACCATCAAGAACATGTTTATAACATCCCCCAAAAAAACCCATTGATCAATTTCAAAAAATATGGCTTAAATCATCAAAACCCCCAATTATGCATAGGTTCGAAATTCTCAATGAAAATGCATGAAACTTGAAAATAAAAGAAAAAGGAGGGGTAATTTGGTCTTACCGGACTTTGGAGAGAAAAACCTTGCAAAAGGAACGAAGGAAAATGACAAAAAACTTGATTTGAGGCTTAACCGAGTCATATGGAGAGAGAGAGAGAGAGAGAGAGTGTTTGAAAACTTTTGAAAAGTAAGAAGAACACGTCAAAATCACCTTTTTAAAAAAACTCTCAATACGATTTTCGATTGATCGAAATTTAGGTTCGATCGATTGAAACAGACCGAGGCTGACCAAAATTTTTAATCGCAATTTCGATTGATTGAAGAACAGATTCATTCGATCGAAATTCTAAAAAAAACAAATTTTGAAAAACAAAGCAATTTTTGTGCATAAACTCCTCAAAGCATTGAATTTTAAAAATAAAATGCATGAGCATAAGATGAAATGTCTTTCAAAAACACAAGTTTTGAACCCAGTTTTCCAAAAAATAAAATTTTCAATCCATTCTCTTAAATTCTCAAGCAACAAATATGTTTTGCATAAAACTCAAGGAATTTTCAAACTTGGTTGGTCAAACCAAAGACACGCACAATAACATGTACAAAGTTTAGTCAAGAGTAATTTGTGTAGTGTGTGCAACTAACACACAATAACATGTACAAAGTTTAGCCAAGAGTAACTTGTATAGTGTGTGCAACTATCAAAAGTTTGAGGTACATGTGAGGTGGTATGTGAATAGAAATCAAACACAAAGTCTACAAAATTTATCACATAAATTTGAAAGAAACTATCACCTAAAGAGTTACATCATAAAACTCTCACATCTCCTAGATCATAAGCTTGCAATTATGTATGTTTCTTGATTTGCCTCATATTGTACATACCAATTTTATTTGATCAAAAACTTATTAAAATAGCTGGGATAATGTACACACCAATTTTAATTGTTTGATTTAACATTAAGTCCAATATGTACACACAAATTTTAAGCATTTAAACTGAGACTACACCTTATGTTGTTTTTGTGCATGTGCTACACTTTTTCGAGCACTAAATTTTACGATATGCACTAAGGTGTTCATGATTGGCTAGTGAACAGTGGTGAGATGGTTATTTATGCCTTTCTCAAAAGGTTCAAGTCTTATAGTCAAAGACATGTGACTTCAAGATCAAGACAAAGTGATCAAAAACTATAAACATCTTTCCCACACAACATGCACTACAAAGCTTCAACTAGTAAAGTGCAACAAATAAGCTCATCCAAGCTAAACAAGGTACAAAGACATGTTATGTGAAAATAAATTGACCAACCTTGTTTTTAAAACTAAGAAAATAAATACAAAACACAATTTTCTTCCCTTTTTCTCTTTTTATTTTTTATTTTTTTATTTTGAAAAGAAGAAACAAAAACAGTCCTAGAATGAAATGCATGAATGTTATGCAATGCGAGTCCTAGAAACACAAAGAAAAAGAAAGAAAAAAAAAATAAAGAACAATGGTCACAAAGAGTAGAGCAATGAAGCACTAGGACCAAGAAAGCCAAAGGTGATTAAGGACACAGAATCACACCAATGACTTGACGAAGAGTCTCAAACTTACTTCTATCAAGAGGCTTGGTGAAAATGTCAGCATTTTGACATTCCGTAGGGATATGCTCAGGAGCCACAATCTTTCTTTCAACCAGATTCCTAATAAAGTGATATCTAATCTCTATGTGTTTAGTCTTAGAATGTTGAATAAGATTCTTAGAGATATCAATAGCATTAGAATTATCACCATATGTGATTAGACCAAGATGCTCAAGGAAAGATTTAGCAAAAGCAGCAAGAGACAAAATCAACAAGTAGGCAAGTTGACATATAAGCAAAAAGATTTTCCAAGAATCCATGACAACAGGGGTCAAGGATCAGCTCAGAGATCAAAAGATCTACAACAAGAGAGCTACTTGCTCTGATACCACTTATTTGTTTTTAGACCCCTTAAACACAATCAGATTAACCTAGTTAACAACCCAAGTTATTACTTAGTCCAAATTTTAGATCTAGGTTAACACAATCATAAAATCATATCAATGTAAAGTGCGGAATATAAAAAACACAAAGATATGATGACCCAAGAAAACCAAACTAGTAAAAAATATGGGGAGGATTTAACCTAGCTATCCCCAAGGTAAACCTAAATCCACTATGAAAGAATCGAAGTTTTATAATAGCGACTTAAACCACTAACATCCTATTGCTACCCACCAGTAGAAAACTTACTAACATGACCACGTGCAAGCTCCGAGACCACGGACTCCTTCTTTCTTGGATTCTTCAGCAAATACAAGCACTCCTGCTTGCGTATCTTTAAGCTCTTTAGTGCAGCAACTGAATGATCATCAAGCTCTCAATGAAATCTCATTCAAGCATGTGTGAAGGCAACTACCTCTCAAATCTCACAAGAGATTCACACACACAGCAAATAGAGCAACAACTAAAATGTGGCTAGGGTTTCCCTTTAATACCTAGGGCAAAACATAAAACCCTATATGTCATATGGGCTTAGGGCTGAGTTGGAAATTCTGCAGAAAAAAAAAAAAAAAACAATCTGCACGACTTTTGATCTATCGAGTCTAATTTTCAATCGATCGAGTCAGTCAGAATTGCACACTCAATTCTGCAGTTAACTCAATTCCAACTTTACATAAAAGACATACTTTGAGTAAGTCTAAAACAAGACTAACAACCTGTTTTGATCATGGTTTGTCAACAATACAAATTAGAGTTCTAATACATTAGTTCCTAAGTACTCAGAACCTAATAGTTTTTTTTTTTTCCTTTCCTTGGCATTCTTCACTTGCAAAACTCTAAAGAATAATCTGCATTATATTTTTCATAATTATTGAAATGAGTTGTTGTGTATTATTTGCACTTACTGACTCTAAAATGAATTCACATTAAATTTTGTTCCTTATCATATATTCATCAACACTCGGATATTATAAAGAGCACACAGCCTAGTTGGAGAACGACTGCCATTTGTTTCGAGTCCAAATCTTCTGTCCCACTTTTCCTGTTCCACTCTATACTCCACCAATGAATACTTACCACATGTTCACCTAATTAATTAAATATTATCATTATTGACTTATTAATCCTACAATTATTAATTAATAGTATCACGTGGCAAGTATTTATTGGTGGAGTATAGAGTGGAGCAGGAAAAGTGGGACAGAAGATTTGGACTCATTTGTTTCTTAGTCAAGAAATTATTTTTAAAAAAAGTGTGATTAAATAAATAAATGAACTTTCCAAGCTATTTCCTTTTTGCGACTTGACAAAAAAGGTAATCAACGCGGTTTAATTATAGACTATAATAAAATAACACCTAACCATGTTAGGTTTCTCTTTCTTTTAATAGAATAAATCAAGTGGATAAGTTAACTAAAAAAAGATCTTTTTAGAAAATTTAAAAACTAGGAGTTGATTGTCAAGAGACTAGAATGTAGCTAAAGTGGATAACACCTCCTAATCTTTTCAAGACATTGCTTTGAAGACTACATAGGACATATGACATAAACAGTTGCATGACACAACTTTTCAAATGAGGCATGGCTTGGCTTGAGCATTTAACAATACAGAAGTATGTTGTTGAAGCTGCTTGCTTTATGTTTGTTCACATTGCTTCTCTTTGCATTCCATAGTGTGCGTGGTACAGATCAATGGGAAATCTGCAGGACCCACAATCTCGGCGTGGCCCAGGAAGGTGATACAGTCATTGTCGAGGTTACAAACAAACTATTATTAGAAAACCTTGCAATCCATTGGCATGGAATCAGACGGGTAGGATTATAAGTTTCCATATTTTCCTACTTGAACCAACTTTATATCTAACTTGATGTTTTTATTTATTATTGTGTACGTGTATTCATCTGTTTAATTTGTTGTAGATTGGAACACCTTCTAGTGATGGAACAGAAGGGGTAACTCGATGTCCAATAGTACCTGGGGATACCTTCAAATATGAATTCAAGGTTGATAGGGTATGTGTTACTTCTTGGTAGCCTAAAGGCTAAAATCTCTGCAATGGTCTCTATTTCCAGTTTGTGTTCTTTTTTAATGTTCGCCTTGTTATAACAACAACAATAACCAAGTCTTAGTCCCAAAATTTTGGAATCAGTCGTAGATTTTCAATAGATTAGTGAAGATCAGATTATAAGTTGCATGTTTGTACTTCGATAAGTTGTATCACATAATTTATAATCTATGTTTGCTTATGTGCAGGCTAGAACTTATCTGTACCACGCACACTATTGAATGCAAAGAGAATCAGGGCTATATGGATCAATCCATGTATCAGTTCCTGATAAATTTACCATATGTAACTTATGAACAAGCCACTGGATTGTCCTGGCCTCCATTTCCTTTGTTTGGGTTGGGAGCCTCAGGTAAATCATAAATAGCACTACTTGTACCATACGTAACTTATGAACAAGCCACTGGATTGTCCTACATTCCCTTGTTTAGGTTGGGGAGCCTCAGGTAAATAAAAAATGCCACTACTTGTACCATATGTAATGTAACTTATGAACAAGACACTGAATTGTCCTCCATTCCCTTTGTCTGGGTTAGGGAGCCTCAGGTAAATCATAAATGGCACTACTTGTACCATATGTAACAAATTGAATTAGTATTGTATTTTCCTGTTATTCATTGTCTAAAAGTTATTGCTTCTATCAAATTTCAGTCACCTCTGATTCAAGGAAAAGGAAAATTCAAATGCTCTAGTGCATCTCTCACAGCCGAAACTTGTAATACATCAAATTCAGAATGCTCTCCTTATGCAATAACTGTAATCCCCGGAAAAACATACAGACTTAGGGTTGCTAGCTTGACTGCTCTATCAGCCCTTAGTTTTCAAATAGAGGTAACCTTTATGTACACCTTCACCTTCAAATCATTTAATGTTGTTCTTAGTTTATATTATTATAAGATACCAGTCGTAGACTCACGCGATGCGTGGGAATAAATAATTTATTTTAGTGTAATATAATGTATAATTTTTTCTAGATAATTTATTCTCCCTACAAATTAAGCAATTTCTATTTGGTCCAATTAGGTCTACTTCGGTCCCATTTGATTCAATTAGGTCAAATTCAGTCCAATTTGTTCCAATCAGTCCAATTCAGTCCACTCGGTCAATTTCGGTCCCCCTTCAATACATTTTAGACTAATTAGGCCTTAAATTGATTCTTTTTGTAGGTTTTCTTTTTAAGTTTAGCTCAATATTTTTTTTTTCTTAATTTTTGGGTTGAAAAGTATGTAATTTTATTATATTTGTGCTAAACTCTTTAGTTTTGAGTTAAAAAATACAAAGAAAATTATAAAATAGACATTAGAAAAATGAGCCCTAAAAATGCAATAAAAATGATAAATATTTAAAAGTCTTATTCGGTCCACATTGGTTCTATTCGGTCCAATTTAGTCCATTATGTCGGCTAAAGTTATATTCGGTCCATTCAGTCTTATTCAATCCACATGGGCTATATTTAGTCCACATTGGTCCTATTTTATCCTTTTCGGTCCTTTTTAGTCCATTCTATCCACTTTCGCCATATTCGGTCGATTTTGCCTACTTTGGTTCTATTTGGCCCTATTCGGTCCACATTGGTACTATTTGGTCAATTTCGTCCACTTTAGTCCTGTTAGGTCCATTTGGTCCTTATTGGTCCTATTCGGTCCATTTTGTCTACTTGGTTCTATCCGGTCCATGCTGTCCACTTCGGTCCTATTCGGTCTATTTGGTCCAGTATGTAGACTTCGGTCCAATTTGGTCCTGTTAGGTCTATTAGGTCTACTTCGGTCCTATTTGGTCTATTCAGTCCTGTTCGGTCCGCTTTGTTCCAATTTGGTCCTATTCTGTTCATTTGGTCCACTTTGTTCTATTTGGTCCAATTCAATCTATTCAAATCACTTTGGTTCATTTTGGTCCACTTTGATCTATTTTTGTGCACTTACATGATGGAAAAAGACATGTTTGGGTTGAAAACACCTACTCTAAATCAAAACTTATTGAAAAAAATTTAAATCTCAAACTAGTAGGGTCTGTTTGGATGCCGCTTATTGCTGAAAACTGAAAACACTGTAACAAAATAATTTTTAAATGTGTAAATAGTACCGTGGGACCCAATTTTAAAGTTATATTTGCTGAATTCTGTACTTGCGAGTCCCATAAACAGTGCACAGGACCCACAAAAATAAAATGCAAACATGCAACGCTAAGGGAAAAACGCTATCCAAACTCACACGTAATATCTAAAATCTTTAAGCATAGCATTTATTGTTACTACGTTTTTGTTAAACCACATTAATGTAACATTTCAGTTTACTTTGGTATGACTAAATTTAAGTGAAAGTCTTTCTAAACATAAATGCTATGAATATACAAATGTGATCTTTATGGCAATTATATATTGTTTTAGTATCGTTACTTTTAAATGAATTGCATGAGGTTAATTATACATTTAAGCAAAATAAGTATATATATATATATATATGTGTGTGTGTGTATATATGTATGTATGTATAATTTTTATTTACATAAATTATTTAAATTATCCATTCTCTTAAAAGAGATTATCATGATAATCAAAACTCATATCAAATTTATACAAAATATATATAATTTATCTCTAAATTTTATTGGAGAGAGAGAGAGTACTTGTGATGGGGAGCTAAAAAATACAACACCAAAACGTATGAACCCAAAATAGAGTTTAAAAATCACAATGATTCATCGATATAAAGTAGAGTTGCAAGAAAGAATAAAATATCAAGAGAAAGAGAATAACCACTTTTTCAAGAGAGAATGTGAGAAAGAATAATAAGAAATTTATAGGAAATAATATGAGAAGAAAAAAAGTAAAATAAAAAAAGATAGTAATAGAGATCAAATTACCCAAGTCATGTTATGTAATAAAATAACATTATATTCTAATATATTATCTTTATAACATTATGAAATCAAAAAGAAAAAAAAAGCAAATTAAAAATACAAAATTTAATCACATTAACCCGAAGTAGAGTTCCAAATAATACAAAATTTATCAACCTAAAGTAGAGATGCAAGAAAAAAAAAATATATATATATATATATATAATCCACCAAAAATGGAAAAAAAAAATGAAAGAGAGAAATCGAGAGAAATAACCTTTTGATATCAACCTAAAGTAGAGATGCAAGAAAAAAAATATATATATATATATATATATAATCCACCAAAAATGGAAAAAAAAAATGAAAGAGAGAAATCGAGAGAAATAACCTTTTGTGTGTGGAAAGTATGAGAGAGAAAAAGAGAAAAATAACATTTTGTGTATGAAAAAACTATTAATAGAATGGAAAAGGGAATTGTAAATTTACAGTAAGAGAAGAGGAATAAGAAAAGCAAAAAATAAAGGAAGATAAATGGATAGAGAAAAAGTGATATTAAGGTAGATAATAGTGGAAAGATGAAAAGGTAAAAGAGATGAGAAAAGTTAGAAAAAGTATAACTGTAAGGTCTATATTTGTGGCCCAAACCCAAGAGGTATGGAATATGAGCCCAACAAGCCCAATACAATGAATTTGTAGAGAATGGGTGAAAAAACTGAGCTGTTTGTGAACTAAACAACAGTTAATCAAGGTTTAACAGATAAATAAGTGCAAGAATAAACTTAAAATTTGAATAAATTGTTGTCTAAAGAGACCAACTTTTGTTTATATTCTTCTTAAAGCTACAATAAACCTTATTTCTCTCTTCCTTTCTCCCTTTTCCGATTCCCCTCTCATGAAAGGTCCTCTACATTTATATAGTTTTCTTTTTGTTTATCTTCATTGTACACTTGTTCTTCATCTAAGCATTCACTTGAGTATGTGTCCCATCAAATATTTTCTTTAGTTCTCCATGAGTGGTAGTAGCTGAGGCTGCACTGTTCAGGGGTCTTCTCCACATTAATATGGCCAGAAAAGTTGCTGCAGTACATTTAATGCGGTGGTAGCAGCTTTTCCTTTAGATATTTCTCTGTTCTTATCATCTTCATACGTGCCTGAAGTTTATTCTTATTGTTGGAATTACCAGAAAGGTCACTCAAACCTCCCATGTACTTGCTTGACCGATATTCTTCATATCCGAGGAGGACAAACTCTTCAGACTATATTCTTTGATCATTTCCCTGCATGGTTCTCTAGTCTGGGGCCTTTTTCAATCATTTATTCCTCTTCGAACATACCCTAATCTTCAAATAGTGCCCAAGGTCCAATATATAAATATGGGCTTTTATTCCCACAATAACAATATGTTGGAAAATTAAAAAGGAAAAAAAATTAAAAATAAGATATAGAATGTTGAAAATGGATAGATAATGTGGTCATTGACGTGGCTCAATAGGAGTGTAGAAACAATAAATATTACGCTTCAACTTTTAGATGTGTGTGTGTGTGTGTGTGTAAAGACCTAGAAGGTTTCTCAATTATAAACTGAAAATGATGTTACAAAACTACTGCAAATTTTTCTAGGTAAACCTTATAGAATGATATTAATTGTCACTTCAATTTGTAGGACTTTTGTAGTAAAATTAATAGTAATTTTAGTTTTTTATAAACCATGGTGTTTATAATGTGAAGGGCACATATGGTTTTGCAACCCACTGATGATGTGCATTCAATTTTCTTTTTAAGCAGGGTCATAATATGACTGTGGTTGAAGCCGATGGACACTATGTAGAGCCATTTGTAGTGAAAAACTTATTCATACACTCTGGCTCTGGGACTAAGGGGTTTGTGGTTTTATCGATAGGTATTGTAACATGTTGCTACAATAGACACCTATTAGTTTAGGGATATAAAACTTTTTTAAAGTATTAAATTTCTATTTAGCAGATTTTATTTTGAAATTAGATCAAGAACTGCACTCAGTATATTGGGAACATATTCAATTTATGTTCCATAAGTTTTTTTATGCGTTGTAAATAATAATAAATGTCATTTTTAATTAAAATTTTCATGAGCTATTATTTATACTAGACGCAGACCCGCGCAATGCGCGTGGGAAATTTTTTTTTTTTTTTACTATAGTGAAAAATACTATTTCTCTCTTAAGAACTCAAATGATAAAGCTAAAAACTGTTCATTCCTAACTAATAGTTACAAAGAAAATCTTTCACAATAAGCATACATTAGATACTCTATCTCTCTCAAATAACAACAGCATTTAGTTTATTATGAGAGCACAAAAATTTTGGACAGGGAACTAATCAAACTACACAATATTATGGCAAATTCAAAGGCTAACATTCATTACCAGAAAATCGTGTTTTACTTTTAGCTAAAAAAAACAAGAAACTTGCTTTTGTAAAGAGAAGAAATATAATATCTTCAAGTTTCTGCCTTCTATTTTAATGTTCACTTCAACTTTTGAAATGATCACTCCAATAGAAACAACCTTGGTATCTTACTAATTGCCATCTCTTGTCTAGTCAGTTACATATTTTGGTTCTTGTTTTGAATTTGAAAGCTATTTTAGACATTTACATCTAACATTGTCATCTAATAATTATAGTTCTATCCCTTTGAAGTATGTAAAAAGAATGTGAGCTTGTCATTTGTTTCTAATACAATGCTTTTCTGGGTACATTCAATAATATCTACTAATCAGAAGATTCTGATAGCTTACAACCCAAAAGTAATTAACCACACCTCCATTATATGGTTAGGCTAAAAATAATTATGATTTGGAGAGTGTCTCCATGATCAGTCTAGGATGAAAAGACAACACCATCACATTAAGGATGTGGGATTTTCGATGTCTCACCTTCAATTTGGTTTTTGTAGTGGGGCAGTGGAAGCAAATCAATAGCTTAGCACAATCCCTGGAACAAAGAAATTCAACTTAAATTATATCTTTTTTTTTTTTTTTTGGGTAGAATTTTTTTTAAAATATAATTTGTCCTACAATTTTAAAATAGTTTTTACAAATTTCAGCCTTATAAATACAGCCCGCTACTTATTTATTTACTTCCACTATCACCTTATAATAAATCTAGTCAACTACTTATTTATTTATTTCCACTATCACCCTATAATAAATCTGTATAATTAATCCAACCCATCTCTTATTTATTTAGTTCCACTATCAAGCCCAACCCAAAGCCTTTTCAGTTCTATATATCTAAAAACTGAAACGTAGCATTTATTATTGTGCCACATTAGCAATAACAAGTTATATATTTTCCTCTCTTCCTTTTCTTTATATTTTCTCTCTTTTTCAAAATATAATTAAATATTGATAAATTGGACAAAACCGTTGATGCACTTGGTAATATTCATTTGTGCCTCACCCATTCAATTGGCTAGCCTCTTGTGCCACATCAGACTGCTATCTCTTCCTCTCTCTTTTCAGCCTAAGTGTTCAGTTTCCCACCTTGCCATTATAAGTTACAACACAGATAGTGAACCGGTGTAACGTTTGTTTCTAGGATGTATATAGCTCCCCATTACCTTCATTCCACCATCAATGGCAATCTGCTCCATGCAACCGGGCTTCACTACTTCCTACCTTCCCAAAGCTCAAGGTATCTTTTATTTTCTTTTCTATTTCTTATTCATTAATTTCTTTTCTTTTCTCTCCTGCCCTTGAGTCCTTTTCTAGAAAACTACCTACTTCTCCCTCTTTACATCTTCCTCTATCTCTTAAATTTTGCTTTTGTTAGATGCATGCCAATTGTTTGATAAAATATCTGAATGAGTAAATATTTAAAACTCAACAGATTTAGTTTGATTATTTGTTGTAGTTTTATTTTAAGATGGGTTGGTAGATTTTTTCCTAATTCTTAAGCATCTTGCCTAAGTATATATTCCCTATAATAAATCTGTATAATTAATCCAACCCATCTCTTATTTATTTAGTTCCACTATCAAGCCCAACCCAAAGCCTTTTTAGTTTTATATATCTAAAAATTGAAACGTAGTATTTATTATTGCGCCACATTAGCAATAATAGGTTATATATTTTCCTCTCTTCCTTTTCTTTATATTTTCTCTCTTTTTCAAAATATAATTAAATATTGATAAATTGGACAAAACCGTTGATGCACTTGGTAATATTCATTTATGCCTCACCCATTCAGTTGGCTGGCCTCTTGTGCCACATCAGACTGCTATCTCTCCCTCTCTCTTTTCAGCCTAAGCATTCCGTTTCCCACCTTGCCATTATAAGTTACAACACAGATAGTGAACCGGTGTAACGTTTGTTTCTAGGATGTATATAGCTCCCCATTACCTTCATTCCACCATCAATGGCAATCTGCTCCACGCAACCGGGCTTCACTACTTCCTACCTTCCCAAAGCTCAAGGTATCTTTTATTTTATTTTCTATTTCTTATTCATTAATTTCTTTTTCTTTTCTCTCTTGCCCTTAAGTCCTTTTCTAGAAAACTACCTACTTCTCCCTCTTTACATCTTCCTCTATCTTTTAAATTTTTTCTTTTATTAGATGCATGCCAATTGTTTGATAAAATAGCTGAATGAGTAAATATTTAAAACTTGACAGATTTAGTTTGATTATTTGCTGCAGTTTTATTTTAAGATGGGTTGGTAGATTTTTTCCTAATTCTTAAGCATCTTGTCGAAGTATATATTCCCTGCTGTCCCACCACCCAAATTTGATTATGCAACTAGACTTATCAATTTAATCTTCGTTGATATTTCAAAACCAATGGTAGACTAGATATTTAGACGACCCCATGAGGTGGCTTGGTGACAAATGGGCGTAGGTACAACTGACAATACAATACAATTTGATGAACAAGTAATTCACCGATGCAAAACAAATTAGGAGTTTGAATTAACTATAGAATTTGAAATTTCTTTGTTGGGACTGTATGATTCTAGGTGTTGGTTTTTTTTTTTTTACCATGTTGCAGTACCATTGGACTGATATTTAGATTTTGAGATAACATTAGATAAGATTGTAATATGTTCAGAGATTAGATATTTTCTATTGAAAAACATGATTGGTGCATAATATCACATAATTTTTATCTATGTTTTGTGGCCGCAATGCTTAATAAAAGGTATTTTGATTTTCATTGAATTATATCAAGCAGTTTTATTCCCCAATGCAAAAAATAAATCGTAAATTCAATGTAGGGTTTACCTCATTAAATTTTAAAAATGATTTTGTATTTTCTTTAAGATAATGAAAGATGCATAATGAGCATATAAAATATATTTAAATGTAAATGTAAATATACCTTAGAGGGTATCAATATTTTAGTAATGATCTACACATCAAAGTTGCATTTTTTGTTGATCATCTACAACATTGGTGGTTCACTTTAGGGTTAGCAATCCAGATTCATGACCTTGGCCTCCCTTTTTGTGGACTAAATGGTTTTTAAGATTTCTTGAAAGGTATTTCAAATCTAGGTTTAGGACCATGAATGATGAGAATATTTGGTGTTGGGAGGGAAAACGACACAACACACATTTGAAAGTTTGCCTTTTTTAATCCCTTTCAAAATTGAACTATTAACTCCATATGCATTTTTGATTCAAAGCAAGCTTGCGTCGTTGTAGTTTCCTCTCTTGGTGTATTAGACCCCACACCATTTATGAGGCCTGAGGCTCCCAAAATGATTTGGCAGGTGAAGAAATGATGATTAATTGGATTTGAAAAATTCCCAAATGATTGATATTCTAAATTTTCAATAATGATTCTCTGTCTTATATGTGATTTATTTGAGTTTGGTCTTCTTCATTCTATGCCAACATGCATATTTTAAGGACAACACAAATTCTAGAAAGTGTCTTATGCATTGAGGTATCAATCTACTATATATTTTGAAATTACCTTTTCAATTCCCTAATCAACCCCACCCAAAGAAATTCCAATCTTCAAAGAAATGTGTCACATTGAGTTGGTATATCTTTTGTCATCTTTGATACTTTTTTTATTTTTATTTATTTTTTTTTTAGATTTATGTTTCCAATTCTTAGTACATTTTGCATCTCATCCTCTTGAAAAATAAGTTTGTCTTAAATTTATTTATGTTTAGCACTTGCCTTTGGTGTTTGGGTGGTATTGCTATCTTTGTGGCTTGGAGTACTCTGTTACTTTTGAGTAAACAATTAATTTTTTGGGGACTATTCTTTCTTCCCAAGTCAATTATATTACGTATAAGATCCTTTATAAAAGTTCAAGTTCACCTGTTAAGTTTGCTACCTTAATTTAATGTATCATACATCAAACAAAGCTAGGAAATGTTTAGTTTATAGGTTTTCTTCTTTTCCTATTACTAACAAGTCATATTGACAGTTTATGCTTGATGCGTTAGTGTACAATATTGTTGATTAAAATCATAATGGTTGTTGGGGTTGTACTATTTGTATTTCTATGATTGGTAACGCAGAGGTAACAACCATATAGTTTATATCTATTATATACAATCTATTCTACCCAAAAAAAAAAAAAAANCCTAGCTCTTCTGGTTGCGTTGGGCAATGATGACCGTCATGCCACGTGCCCGAAACGATCAAATAGTCGTCTTTCATCCCTTTGTTAGACTTAGGAAGACAGAAGATGAGCTTAACAATGTTGGATTGGGATTTAAGGTAAAATCCCGCCCCTTTTTATTTATGACACTTGTACATGTGTACTACGTCAAGCCAGGTGAGCTCCAGGCCTAAGTGTCGGTTCAAATCATCAACTGCTCCTAAGATCCTAAAGACGTTAGGCGCACACTAATCGGGACTAAGCCTATGGTTTCGAAGATAATCTCTTGTAAGAGGACCTATAAGGATAGTCATCCCCGCTTCTAGGAAAGCGATGACGGGGATTATAACTTCTCCCACTCTTCGGTCTGTTAATAGTCTTTCTCGGGGACAATATTGCAAACCTACGTCCTGAGGTATGCGATATGTTTCTTTAAATTTCTCTATCTGGGCAGGACTATCCACCAAATACTTAAATCTACCCATCTCAGTTAAGTGAAAAGAAATACTAAAAGCGATAACTGGGAAGTAAATATTCGAAGGCTGAAGAAGCTGGCCGAAGAGGGAATGAAAGGTTTTGAAAATATTGGAACTTACACAAATTGGGTTGAAGAATGATCCTTGAATTCGTAGAAGTGTTCTTGTGGATTTTTAGAGAAGTGAGATTGATGATTTGAAAAATTGTGTGAGTTTGAATGCTTGGGTTCGCTGGAGAGTCTAAGAAATAGTGAAGTAAAACAGAGATGATGATCTTTGAGGCTTTATATAGGAACCAGAAAGTAGGTGGAAGTTATCCTGCCCAAACCTTGAGGAAAAATGTCGTTCGTTGAATCAATGGTCCACCGTTGGATGTCAAAGACATAGCGCCGCCTGGAGTAATTAATAGCACTTCGAAAATACCAAAACGTCAGCAACAATGATGAAGCGCCTAAATCTATGCTCCCACATGTGTAAACTCAGGTATTTTTACATTTTTAGCCTTTATTTCTGTGACAATTCAAAATCCCATTTTTTCTCCTCGGATACGAGGGAAAAATTAAAATTTTGAGGGCTATTGTGGAGATAAAAGCCCAAATTTATATATTGGGCCTTGGGCACTATTTGAAGATTAGGGTATGTCCAAAGAGGAATAAATGATTGGAAAAAGCCCTAGACTAGAAAATCATGCAGGGAAACGATCAAAGAATATAGTCTGAAGAGTTTGTCCTCCTCGGATATGAAGAATATCGGTCAAGCAAGTACATGAGAGGTTTAAGTGACCTTCCTGGTAATTCCAATGATAAGGATAAACTTCAGGCACGTATGAAGATGATAAGAACAGAAAAATATCTAAAAGAAAAGCTGCTATCACCGCATTAAATGCATTACAGCAACTTTTCTGGCAGCATTAATGCGGAGAAAACTCCTGAACAGTGCAACCTTAGCTACTACTACTCATGGAGAACTAAATAAGATACCTGATGGGACACATACTCAAGTGAATGCTTAGATGAAGAACAAGTGTACGATGAAGATAGACAAAAAGAAAACTATATAAATGTAAAGGACCTCTCATGAAAGGGAGGGTGGAAAAAGAGAGAAAGAAAGAGAGAAATAAGGTTTACTGTAACTCTAAGAAGCATATAAACAAAAGTTGGTCTCCTCAGACAACAATTTATTCAAATTTCAAGTTTGTTCTTGCACTTATTTATCTGTTAAACCTTGATTAACTGTTGTTTAGTTCACAAATAGCCCAGTTCTTTCACCCACTCTCTACAAATTCATTGTATTGGGCTTGTTGGGCTCATATTCCATACCTCTTGGGTTTGGGCCACAAATATAGACCCTACATAAATAATATTTGATTAACACGAACTTTGACATGCATATTAAGAGCAACGAAAACATAAAATTCAAAGGTTGATTTATCAAAATATTGTTTTAATAAAAAACTTAAAGATATATAGAATTGCATAAAGTTAGTCATAGTGTAACACTTTGTTCATGTTACACTACTCAATAACTTTTTATCAATATTTCAAAAATTCCACCATTGGATCATGACTCCTCATTCTTCTTAACACACATGCCAAATTATTTTAAATTAGATATATATTACTATTTGATCCATAAATTCATACTGTAACTCTATAAGTATACTTTAAAAATAAATAAATAAAAAATATTAAAAAATTAAATATTTGGGTTAATTACAAATTATTCATTTGTGTGGTTAGACCCAAATTCACCTTATCTAGCTTCCTGTAATTTAAAAGTTGGCAACTTACCCATCTAAGATATATATGCTTTGTTTGACCTTTTTAACCTACGTCTTGCTTTTATGTTTGGAAAACATCTTTTTACACAAAAACTCAACATAAAACAGTCATCAATTAATTGTTGGAAACATTAATTTAATCGTCATGCTATCGCATGTTCCAAATGTGTTTGAGAATTATTGATTAAAAGACTAAGATTAGTGTCGCACTCCAACTCATAACTGTTATGATATTCTCCACTTTGGTTACACAGACCTATGGCTTTTAAACATGTCATGTAGAGAGTACGTAGTGTAACTGAGCCTCACCCACAGGATATTGTCCTCTTTGGCATACCTATTCCAAAATGAGCGCACCCTCAAGGTATTGTTTTGCCTCCAAAAAAGTCAGAAAGTGGTACTAAATTAAGGGGCTCAAATGGATAAAAAATAAATAAAACACAAGAGCTTAAGATCCGGGATATTAGAGCATCCAATAAATTTTTATTTTTTATTTTTTATTTATTGAAACTCCTCTCCAGTCATACTACACATTAGTCTACGTGCCAATCAAATTAGATTAACTAAGATTTATGCCCTAAAATCCAATTTGTAAGAAGTTTTAAATTAATAAAAGTGTTCTATTTTTTAAGATTATATGAACATGGAACATAATGCATAATCCATGAGTTGTATTGTACATGATTTAGGTATTTTGATGAAATTAGCACATACAAAATCTAATTTTCAATTCTTTGTGACTCATGCTGATCTATCCTTTTGTAGTTGTTGTTTTAATAGTTTTTGAGAAAACATGGTGATCTATCTTGATCATGGAAATTGAGACTTCTAAATAATATGTTGATATAGTTTTGGAAAAAATTGCTCAATTTGGTAACAAGTCATTCCTTTATCTCTCTTTGAAATTGCCCGTTTGTAGTTTTTAGTATATTTGAGTTTTGAATCCGAGTACCTTATTCTATGATATGGATTTTACCAATTGATGTAATGGAAACCCGCCCATTAATACATGTGACTCCAATCCATTTGAATAAGAACCAACAATAAAAATTTTATATAAGATATTGAAAAAAACTCACACTAACTTTAAGGGTGTATCCAGGTTGGAATAGTATAATTTGAGCATTGTCATTCCAACAAACTTTTTTAAGTTGAGAAACCACCAACCAAATCATGGCAACGTATAGGTGATTGGTTTAGGTTGGTCGAGTTGGGCTTTTAGTCCGGCCCAGTAGCTTATTCATATTCAATATAAAAAAAAAAATAAAAAAAAAATTAAACTTTGTCAATCAATATTTGAAAAAAAAAAAAAAAAAAAAAAATCCTAAGTGCATCAAACGAACAAGTAATCCATTAAAATGGCACATGCATCAATCTAGCAAAATAGAAATTACAAGCTTGTACATATGTGAACCAAGGATTAGCAGCAATAGAGACTATAGAAATATAGAGTGAGAATGAGAGAGCACCAATAAAAAAAAAGGTATACTAAAATTTACCTTCTTTTCTCTAGCCCTATTACAATTTAAATCACAAATTTTTTTGTTGTTATACATATATAAAAGATAGAATTGGAAACTATGGCGTCTTTTTTTCTTATATTTGACCACTTAAAATTTGGAGTAAAATAAAATTGCTAGGATTTTTTTTATTTGAGCAAATTTTATATGCTGTGAACAAATTAATCTTTGGCCCTTCTTCTCAACCAAAAAAAAAGAAAAAATAGATCTTTGGCCCTAATATGGAGGTTGTGTAAAACGCAGCAAAAGTGGTTTCTAAAATTATTTACTTGAATAATATGGATGTAAAGAGGTGGAAAATTAGATCCATCAAATCTCTTTTCTTTGTTGCCTATTAACTTCTTCCTCCTTTATTTATTTATTTGTTTTTGTGTGAGGAGTCATGTCATGCCAACGTTATAATGTCTCACAGCGGATCATATAGCAAATGACTTTGCACCTACCATCTCCTTTCTTTCTTTTTTTGCGTTTACCATCTCCTTTCTGTCTAGTGTAAAATTCGATTTCTAATAAGTTTATCGAGAATAAGAAAAAGAAAAAAAAAAATCTTTACAATTCATTGTATTATTGAATAAGAATCTTTGAATTTGAGGCTAGTGATGCGTAATTGATAGAGAAAGGAATATTTAATGTACATGAATCTATGCAAGTCATTAAAGCGATTAACTAACTATGTGATTGAGAGTCATTTTTTTCATAATCTCTCTGCGCCATATTTCTACATTTTTTTCTTCATCTATTTCAAATCTTATGACCAAATCAGTGAAAGTTTTTAATTAAGTGGTCCTGAACTTAGTAAAGATTAGTGATCTTGCAATTTTCTTTCTCATCAGGTAAACGAGAAATATGACTAATCAGCATTTAATGTGAGACTATGATGAGTGTACAACTTCCCTTACCTATAACCCTATGATAGAAAGGAAAGAAACAGAATTTGATAGATTGAAAAGTATTTTCTAAAAATAATCCATCATCACCCCTATTTGAAAGTTTGATAGGAATGAATATTTATATATATATATATATATATTGGAATATATTAAGTATTTTTACACACACGCGAGGAGATGAGAGAATGTCTTAAAAAAATGAACAATAGTTTATATCCAAAATAGTTTCACTCTTGAATACACAGCACAAACTTTAAACCTGATAAGAATGAATATAATTGTTAAGAGGGAATGCTCATTTCATTTCATTCGTTTCTAATAAAAAAATATTCCAAAAAATGAGAAGGACATAGATTACTTCAATGAAATATATGTGAAATACCACTTTGATATGCCTATTTCGGGAAGGAACAAACAAATGTGAAGGATATAATAGTAAAATTACATATTTCTTTATTTTAATTCTTTATTTTACAAACTCCCAAACTGGACAAACACACTAGAAAAAATACACAATATTAAATTTCATTCCATTATTTTATGATGTATCCATTCCATTAATCTCTCAAACATAGTGTTAAATTGAAATTTTAAAAAAAATATATAAAAAAAGATGTAATGTTAACTTACGCAAAACTTTGTAACTCAATTGATACTTTCTGATGTTTTTAGTAAAGATGTCCAAGGTTTAACTTCTCCAATCATCAAATTGTTATAACATTAAATTTAAAAAATAAAAAATAAAAAAGGTGTTAATTTATGTAAAGAATCAAAGAAACCCTATTAAAGTGTAAGCCTTATGACTTTTTTCTTTTATTAAGTTGTCTACCATTATATATTTTTTTAATGAAAGTTGTCTACCGTTTGTTCCATCCCACTAGTGTAGATGTCTTGGTTTGAAATGACACAATTTTTAATGAAAAGATATAAATATAGTTATCTTTTAAAATGTATTTTATTTTATACAAAGAGCAATATATCGTTTAATACAAATACTATATATATATATACACATTTAGTACACCATAAGAAAGTAAAAAACTTTATAAAGATATATGTTTGGCCCTAAAATTAGGTAAGGTTAACAGTATCATCATTGTTGGTGGTAAAATAGCTTTTTAGTGCCTAACATCGGTGGAGCCAAAGGCAATTTTTTTTTCCTTCTTGCTACAGTGAACTACCAAGACTATCAGTTCATTGTAGAAAGAAGGTATAAAAAAATTATTTTATCACTTAGTTGGGTTTCATGGCAGTGAGGAAGAGAGAGAAAGTGATAAATAAATTAATATAAAAAAAATGAGTAGTGTTTGGCTGATGGTAAAAATAAGACCATTGATGTAGAGTGTGCTGTGAAATTGTGTGTTAAAATAAATAAAGTAGTTTTTTGAAGTGTCAAATGTTAAAATTTTTAGCTCCATGGACGTGGATGCTCTTCCTCAATTTTGAAAATTTTCCTTTAATCCTAAAAAATTATAAATGTATCAAATTAATCATTCCATTGTCTTGTCATTATAATTCTTACTTTTGGTAAAATTCTACTAAGTCACTTGATGCTTCATTATAACGGCAAGGTTACAGAATGAGTAACTTTTTATATTACTAATTAACAATCTTTTGTAGGATTAAAAAGAAATTTACAAAATTCAATTATTAAAATCATTTATAAAAATTAAAAAAAAATTAGTGATTAAAATAAAAAGTGATCCAAATTTTAGGAATCAATCATATACTTTCCCCAAAAACTATAATTTTTGAAAGGGGGAAAGTATCTCTTAAGCCCGAATAAACGGATCCATAATTTGCACGGGCCCCCTGTGGACGGACCTGATGTGAACGGGCCGGATATGTACAGGGTGACGAATGGTGGGCTAGTTATCCATGGGCCTGCTGAGCCCCTAATGAGGGATATTTTGACCCATTCTCATAAAAGCCCAAATAGAGTCCTTGCGCTAGTAGGACTCTGGAAATCTTGTATAATTGGTAAAAATCTTCCCATAAGGAGGAGACTTATTCATCACGTTTAGGATTCTACAAGAAAAGTCCTATAAGGAAAAGACTTCCGCGCCAAGGAAGGGATGTCAACCTCAAGCCACTATAAAAGCCTCAATACCCTCACAAGCCAAGGTACGCATAATTAACCCTCTCTAGCACTCTAGAGTTGTGAGCATTCTTTCTAACTTGACCTTCGGAGGGTATTTGGCCGGCACCACACCGGTGCTCTCTGTTAGGTCCTCTTTTCTTTGTGCAAGTGTCGTTTCGAGGGTACGAGCATTGTGCAACTCACTGTTGATATTTTCGGCATCATCAGTTGGCACCGTCTGTGGGAAACGCTTTTAAGTGATTAAGCCACATTATCGTTTCTCGGACTAAAGGGTTGCATGGTACTCACTCGCTCAATGACAACTACTAATGACGTACAAGGAGAGGAACCACCCACGACTGCCCTCGAGAGACAAGTTCAGACTCTCGGTGCTGCCGTGTAGCGTTTTACCAAACGGAACCTCGACTTGGAAGAACAGCTGCGCCAGAAGGATGCAGCACCAAATGGCCAACCGGAAGATCAGGAAGGGACTAGCGCTCCAAACAGGAATCAGGAGAGACCTGAGGGCAGCCACGCCCCAAGTAGGCCGGAGAGGCAGCACGTGAGCATGCCATCCCTCACGGATGCGACTCCACCACATATCGCCGCCGAGATGCAGGCAATGAGGGAACAAATGGAGGTCATGATGAACGCCCTCAAGGGCCGAGTCTCAAGTGACCTTGACGATCTGGTCAATCGTACCGATTCACCCTTCATTGCTGCCGTGAATTCCTTCCCCCTACCCCACAAGTTTCGCATGCCAAATATAGATAGCTATGACGGGATGAAGGATCCTCTTGATCACCTGGAAACTTTCAAAACCCTGATGCATCTACAGGGGGTGCCGGACGAAATCATGTGCAGGGCCTTCCCAACTATACTGAAGGGTTCCGCGAGGATTTGGTTCAGTCGGCTGATCCCGAATTCCATCAGCACTTTCAAAGAACTAAGCGCTTAGTTCACCTCACACTTCATAGGGGGACACCGGTACAAGAAGTCCACAGCATGTTTGATGAGCATCAGGCAGAGAGAAGACGAGACGCTAAGATCTTACATAACCCGCTTCAATAAGGAAGCCCTCTCAATTGACGAAGCCGATGACAAGATACTGGTGGCAGCCTTCACGAACGGATTGCGGGAGGGCAAGTTTTTGTTCTCGCTATACAAAAACGACCCCAAAACCATGTCAGAAGTACTCTACAGGGCCACCAAGTACATGAACGCGGAAGACGCGCTGCTCGCACGGGAAGAAAAGCCCAAGAAGAGAGAACGCCAGGCGGACATGCGCCATGACCAAGGGCAGAAAAGACAAAGGACAGGGGACAGAAGGGACGACAGATGCCCAAAACCCCCAAGTGGAAGGTTCACAAGTTTCACCCCCCTGAACGCCCCGATTGACCAAGTCTTGATGCAAATCAAAGACGAGGAGAAGCTGACATTTCCGGGAAAACTAAAGAGCGACCCAAGCAAACGGTCGCGAGACAAGTATTGTCGTTTCCACCGAGACCATGGCCACGACACGGCCGAATGCTACGATCTAAAGCACCAGATTGAGGCCCTCATTAGACAAGGGAAGTTGCAGAAATTCATCAACAAAGAGAAAACGGATCATAATCACCAAGAGCCGGCCCCCCGGCGGGATAACGAGCGTCCGAGACCCCCCATCGGAGACATAAGGATGATAGTGGGGGGAACCGCATCTACCGGTTCTTCCAAAAAGGCTCGAAAAATGTACCTAAGATCGGTCAAAGAAGAGTCCTATAAGGAAAAGACTTCCGCGCCAAGGAAGGGATGTCAACCTCAAGCCACTATAAAAGCCCCAATACCCTCACAAGCCAAGGTACGCATAATTAACCCTCTCTAGCACTCTAGAGTTGTGAGTATTCTTTCTAACTTGACCTTCGGAGGGTATTTGGCCGGCACCACACCGGTGCTCTCTGTTAGGTCCTCTTTTCTCTGTGCAGGTGTCGTTTCGAGGGTACGAGCATTGTGCAACTCACTGTTGATATTTTCGGCATCATCAATTTTTAATAAACTAATATTTTAACACTCTCATGAAGAAAGTAAAAAAAAAAAAATTAAATGGAGATGAAGAGAATACTGAATACCATAATCTCTATGGAAAAAGGATCTTCTCCATTTCACTAAAAATATAGAGAATAAAATGAAAAGAGTTTATTTCTCAATTCAAATTTTATTTTATGGACTTAACCTGTATAGAGTATCACATTATTTAAAATCACATTATTTAAAATTTTGAATAATAGAGATGATCCATTTTATATATGGAGGTTGCACTATAAAATAATTTCTCTTTTTCCAAGTGAAATGGAGAGGATCCAATTTGTTATTTGTATATAGAGGTTGCACGATTATTACATATACAATTGCTTGCTATAAGTATTCGACTTGATTCGTAAGTGTGCTGTTGTGGGAGTGCCATTCTTGTTTGTGAAAGTAATAAGTCTTGTGATACACAAATTTCTATACAGCTTGGTTCATAATTAATGGTTAAGTTGGGATATTGTAATGGTGCACGATAAAGATGATGTCAGCATTAGATTCATGCGAAAGTGATGTTACACCAATTACAACTAACTATCTTAAGAATTTGTAAAAATTGTTTTACACCTAACATTACTCTTGTTAAAAATCACATGTGACTCTTGCAGCTAAACTTATACAAAAATTCAATTTTTACATTGGCTTTTTGAGTTTGTCAATTATTTTATTAAGTAACCTGTTTTATAATGGTGTAAAGCATTACTTCAACTGTATTCCTGGGGATTAGGTTTCCAGTTCACAATGGATGCAGTAGATTTCATTTTACCTTAGTACCAAAGACATTTACAAGTCCGTCCTACAATTTGGAAGTATATCAGCTAATTAACCCACTACAAAAATTCTGTGGTCCAAGCTCGAAAGGTGCTTTCTTTTGCATGGAGGAAGTAGAAAAGTGCTAAACATTAATGGGCAATATGATTTGAATTACATGGATAAGAATTCAATGGGTCAAGTTGCATCAATCAGCACCACCTTTCCTTAAATAAGTTAAACATTTCTATTTTAATCTGTATTATTGATCATTTATTCATTTTGATAAGTGACTTACTTAGGTCACTCTTCAGTTTTCATCACAATTAGAAAAAGGAAAATGTGTGATTTAGAAGCCTAAGATGCTTTTGTCCAAGGGCCCCCAAAAGCCATAATCAGTAGGCCTTTTACTGTGGGCCTATCAAATGGGTTGGGTTGGTGAGAAGCAGAAGGCCTCATCTTTCTTTATCTTCCCAGTACACAATCATACTGCAGTCCTCGTCAACCCTCAAATCCATCCCAACTGTCCTCTTATTATTCATTTTCTGATGATCCTCTCTCTCTCTCTCTCTCTCTCTCAATATCTTCCCCCACAAAAGATACTCTTAAGAGTGCCCCGTACTCAATTTGTTAATGACATCAAACCACCAACTCTAATTCCTAGATTAAAGCGTGCATGCATGTTGAAGTTCCAAACCAACCTTCCAATTGACCATGGTTTATGGGATATAAACTTACCTGCACCATTTGTAATAGAACATTTGGTGTCTATTTGGTTGGAGTGATTTTGGGGAGGAGAGGGGAAAATTAGTTTTTGAGTTGTTTGATTTGAAGGGAAAAGTGGGATAGAATTTGGTGGGTCCCCAAATGTTTTCACCTTCTGGCCCACCAAATCAAATCTCCCATGGGAAGAAAATAGGAGAGGTGAGAGGATAGATAGAAAATTACTCATCTACCCTTTTTTAATTCGTACATACTGTTATACTGTGTAAATTGTGTTTTGTTTAATCAAACGACATGTTTTATTATAAAACAACAAAACTATTAAACTTGTTCCTTCATATATATGATACTGCAGTAACAGACTAATAGTAAAACTTTTTTGTTGCGTTCAAGCTCCTACGTAATTCTTCAATGATATTTCTCTACCTTGTTTTATTAGTTTTTTTTTTTTTTCAAGGTTTTATTAGTTGTGTTAGCTTTCAAGTTTATATTTTTTTAAAAAAAATTACTTTCTTAAAAACTATTAAAATTTTGTTATTTATGTAATAGGGCTCCTTACAAAAAAAAAAAAAAAAAAAATTTAAAAAAAAACACTTGTTTAGAGAGTCATGAAGGCCATCAAAAAAATTTTCGACAAAATTTTTTTCAAAGGTCAGCCGGACCCTTGAAAAAATCTTTTTCAATGAATTTTCATTCTTTTTTCAAGGGTTTTGACATGCCAAAAAATCAATTTTTTTTTTTTTTGGTAGTGGTTATAATACTAAATTTATACAAATGAAATTTATTATCTTCTCAACCAAATAAAAGAATTTTCCATTCATTCACTTTTCTATCTTCCCAACTAAATACACATGAGGAAAAACTAAATTTATTCTATTTCTCAATTTTTCATGCCACAACCAAAACAAAGCCTTAGGGTTTAATTCACGTTATTTCCACAATCTTGAAACGTGTATCAGGAACAGTTCACCAAAGAGTTAGCGCGCAGTTACCCAAATGGAATGAATTGGCACGAGTTAAATTCCAAATGATGACAAAGATATTCATCTAGGTTAAAACTACATATCACAATGATGTTTGTTTTGAGGAAGATAAGGTTGTTAAGCAATGACTTCATAACAATACTAGTACCTTTTTTTTTCCTTTCACTGAGGTATTGGCATATCACTTCACTAAAAATGATCGTTTAGCTATAAAGCAAAAAAAGAAAAAAGAAAAAAAAAAAAGACTTTATTGATAAGGATGCCAAAAAAAAAAAAAAGAAAGAAAGAAAGAAAGAAAGAAAAGAAAAGAAAAAGAGAGGAAAATGGAGACGAATATGTTGGGCACTCCATGCAGGCTGTTCACTGAGCAAAATCTTCCCTATGATGACCAAAAATGGCAAAAGCTTTTAATTGTGTCTCCTGTCAATCACATAGGCCAGCATTACCAAACTAAATGTCGATGAAAGTTGAAATGTTGGTGGGGGGTTTTAGCTTACTTCTGCACTTAAAAATCAGTCATTGTTGCAAAAGCAAAGAAACATCTAGGAGCACATGATTTCATTTTGTTGGCTATAACATCGTTCACGAATATTTTTACAAAATCAAGAAGAAAAAAACAAATATGTAATGCATATAAAGTAAGATAAGAAACTAGATACCTCATTGTGTAGGGAAAGTTTGGATGAACCTTTTTTTTTTTAATAAGCAAGTTTAGAAATACAGTTGCACCTATAATAAAAGTATCATTTTAAGAAACTATACAAAAGCTTCTTCTTCTTCTTCTTCTTCTTCTTTTTTGAGAAAGACCTATGTACATAAGCTAGCAATGAAAATGAGTTGGTATTTTAAGCTTATGTTAGGTTCTAAAAATTTAGAAAAATTAGCAAACCGTAAACACAAACTCATCTAGATATAAATCTTAGAGTCTATAGAATTTATTAGATATTACTCAAGCTATTACAAGTTAAAACACAAAAACAAACAAGTTGTAGAAAGAAGAATTTGAAACATGCCAGGTTCGATCGATTGAGAGAATAGGTTCAACCGATCGAAAGACAGGTTCTACAAAATTTAATTAAAACCCATCAGCCTATTAAGCTCATTAAGTGATTAGAGTTTCAAATCTATTTCACAGAGTATTTAAAGGAAACCCTAAAGCATGTTTTGTTTCAACAAATCTAAGATAGAAGAGTCTATAGAATCGGAGTTGCACGTAGTCGTGTTAGTAAATTCTACTTGAGATAGCTTTAGATTTAAGGTTTAAATCTATTGTAATCTTTCATTCTATCATAGTGGATTTGTTTACCTTGACGACAGCTAGGTTAAATCCTCCTTAAGTTTTTACTTTGAAACGATTGGTTCTATTGGTTTTCCTAGGTAATCATATCATTGTCTTATTTATTTTTCCACACTAGATGATATGATTGTATGCATTTTTTTAATCTAGAACTAAATAATTAACCTAAGTAACTACTTAGCTAATTAATTAGATTAAACTAATATGTTTTCAAGGGGTCTAAACATAAACAAACACCTTACTTTATACAATTCAAGTCACACCAAAAAGAAAAAGAAAAAAAAAATCATTGATTTTATGGTTAACAATTTATTTTTTAACAAGGATATTGGCGCCCTTTTATTAAATTTTTAAAGAGTGTATTCAAAAAATAGGAACTCTCAATAAGTCCGTAGGTCGACGATAGAATTCTTGATTGTCCAATAACTTCCACTTTCATACTTTTTCAATGTAATCTTTCCATCCACTTTTGTTAGAAGGGCTATCATTTTTAGTGTCCGAAAATGTAATAGTTCTGGTATTTTTGGATTTTCCAAAATAATGTTGTTTCTAGGACTTTTTGAATTTCCAAGACATGTTTCTAAGACATCCAACGTCATAATGTGATAGAATTAAATAGAGACTATATTTAATAAAAGTAAAAATTATAAGATTGAAATGAATTTGAACAAAGTTAGAGAGTGCAGTTTATAATTTTATAATTTTTTTTTTTCAAAGAGGTATTAAAAAATAGGATCCATAGATGTCTTGAGCAATTGTGGAGCACTTGTGCACCCCTACTTAGGGTTCAAATTTAATAACTTGTAAAAAACTAAAAAAACACAACCGTTTGTAATTAGTTTATAGTTATTAGGATTAATGAAGATACACAGCTTAAATGTAAAAAAATACTAGCATCATTTACGATCCTAGCATTTATTTTAGTCATGATCATATCAGTTTCAGGGGACGAATTATTTTTTTTTATTTTTTATTTTTGGTTACTGATCTGTTGTAATGAGAAGCTACTGTAACATGCAATTTTATTTTAGATTCGCGGTAAAATATGAATTATTAATTTAATCATGAATAGTTAGAATTCTAAGAATTTCATGATATAGTTTTAAATGATAAAAACTTTAGGATCTAAATTCAATGCAAGTATCTGATCTTCCTAACACCAAGACATTCTAGAGAATTTAATGTGGAGGAAAGAATATAACGGTAGGTTCAACAGATACCAAAAATAATACTCCCTCTGTCCCACTTTTTTTTGTCCTCTATTCTATTTTGAAATGTTCTAAAATATTGTTATATTTCTAAAAATAAAAGTCATTAATTTACTAATGTTCCTATTATACCTCTATTAATTTACTAATTCAATTTTTTGATAACTTTTTTAAGGGTAATTTTAGAAACTTATACATTTTTAAAAGGTAGACAAGACAATAAATGATATTCCCTTAAAAAATTTGACTTTTCAAACAGGAAAAAAAAAAAAGGGACGGAGGGAGTAATAAATAAAAAGAAAGAATATCTTAATACTAAAATTCTACTACATAATTGATAAATTGATGTGTAACTAATCATAAAATATATATATATATATATATATATTCATTATGTTATTAAACTGATACTAATCACATTTATTACCACATTAATTTATAATTTTTTAATAATATATTAGTAGTACCTTTAATATTAATTTTTCATCTAACAAATATACGTAATATTAAAATTGCTTTAAAACTATTAAGATCTTTACAATTCAATTGATACTTTTTTATGTTTTTAACAGAAATGTCCAACATTTAAATCCCCTCTCTTATCTATATATATATATATATATTAAAAATAAAATACAATACCACAATATTCTGCGGACTAAGGTGGAAAAGAAGACTTGCAAACTTTTTCTCACAAAGTAAGTAGAGCATCCTATGTTAAATATGTAACGCAGTACACCCAAACCAAGTACAATCTCTCTCTCTCTCTCTCTCTCTCTCATATTATAGCCAATCATAGACGAACCCCTAAATCCACAAACCTTGCACACAGCAAATTGAATTTTAAACACTTTTTCTATATCGAAGTAAAAGTATCACTAGACTTTACCTATGATTATAATTACTTTAGTGATGTACTATCTAGAAATCACATTGCATGAAACATTGTTATAATTTTATATCAAATAATTAAGTTAATAACTTGCTGCAAATTAAAATCAGAACCTTTTACATGCATGAACAAGATTAGCCATCAAAGCAAATTGAGGTACATGTTATGACATAGCTTGAGATATGCAACACCATTCAAATTAGATGCATTATTGGTACATTTCTACAAGAAGTTAGTGATTAAGTAGAATTGAGAAAGAGTGCAAAATAAAGGTAATAGCACTTATTGATCCCGGCAGCCACTCATTTTCCCAAAGAACTATGTCAAGAAATTGAGACCATTCATTTTCCACAATGACTTGTTTGATAGCAATTGGTCATGAAGTATATGGCAATAGATGAACCCTAAAGATTGTGATGCAGGGAAAAAAACTCAAAAAACATAGAACACGTCTATCTCAAAATGATAATCCTTTAATTTACAAGAGGTTCATTAAATCGACAAAGATAACTCTAGAATCCACCAAAAAGTTAGAAAATAAAACTCTTAGAAATTTTACTAATAAAAAATTGAATTGCCTTGAAGGCTACAACCACATTCTTAAGGCTGTTAGGAGACACTAAAAATCCTAATTTGCATTGGATACGAAATTAGGCTAAAAAAAATTAGGAAAATTTGCAAAAACAATGCAAAATTGAAAAAATTATAAAATCAAATCCTAAGGTCTTTGGGATACATTCTAGAATTGATAGGACATTATTCTAAATTTTAATTTAAAAGTTATAATAGGACGAAAAATTACTATAATTCGCAAAAGCGATTAATTAAGGACTCAAACGAAGGAATTTGCTAAAAGAGCAATGTAGGTAGTGCCAAGGGCATGAGTTTTGATCCTTGTGATGATTCCCTTCAAGTCATTAATTTTCACATAATTCCATTGTTGCCTATGATGATTTTTATTAATACTTTTTTACTTTTTGAAATTCTTGTGTTCTAACTTTTGATAGTCTCTTTGTTCAAGGAAAGTCTGTGTTGTCCATTTTTCATCAAATTGACATAGTCATCCTTCTATGTGAAAAGTATGTGATTGATCACCTTTTTCTTTGATGAACTTTTTTTATTTTTTGGGTGTGTGTGTGGAGAAACCTCTGAACTTGAACTTGTAAGATATGTAATAAACATGTTATATATTAGGATTAACTACTAACTATGTATCTATATGAACAGGCCTCTACCCTCTACATAGGAACTAGGCATTAGGTTCTTAAACTTATATAAAGACATTTGTCTTGATGGACTCATCAGCTGCATGTTTTTTTCAGGTATCAATGAATTAACTTTTCAATATCATCGAAAAAAAGAGGTGAGGTAGAAGTTTAGAGATAAGTTTTTCAATTGCCAAATGCTCAAACCAAAGTTGACTACATGACATTGAATTCTCTTACATGTGAATGAAAGGGTAATGGTTTTTCGTACAGGTTAGGCAAGCTTAGCTATCATACAGATGTTTTTAGGTCAAGCTAAACAACTGTTGCTGGCATCCTATCGTAAAAATGCACACCACAAAACCTGCCTTTTTAGCATCACTTAAGGGCCACATCACATTTTAGGTTTAAAAGCTACTTAATTAACTGGTCATTCTAAAAAACCCAATTACTATTTCAGGAGGAAAGTAAAGCATTCTCTTGATTTTTAGGGTTTGGCTTATCTGTATTGGAATCATTCTTATTTTGTACTAATGAGTTGTAAGGTAGTTGGACAATCAATTTTCAATTACCATTTGATGGATAATCCGTAAAAAATGAATCACATGAAATGAGTAACGAATTAAAACCAATTTCTTAACAGCAAAAACAACAGTAAAAAGTTACTACTGATACTTTTACATGCTTGTTAGCTGTTCTGTTACAAGGGTTTGGTCTATATATAACATTTACATTCTACATATGTTGCAGTGCTAGGACTTGTCCATTATCACTACCAACCAAATTCTTGCTTCTCTCTCTCTTTCTCAAACTCTTTTACTTTCAAAAGGGTACAAAGAATTAGGGTCCTGCAAAATGAGGAAGCGACAGGTAGTTGTGAGAAGAGAAGAGCCATCAAGGTGTTCAACAACTTCAGCTCAGACTATTACGACTGTGAGATATGCGGAGTGCCAAAAGAATCATGCAGCTAGTGTCGGAGGTTACGCCGTTGATGGCTGCAGGGAGTTCATGGCTAGTGGGGAGGAAGGGACAAATGGTGCACTCACTTGTGCTGCCTGTGGCTGCCACAGGAACTTCCACAAGAGGGAAGTGGAGACTGAAGTGGGATATGAACATGCTGCAATTTCTTCAAATGGGACATAGAATTGAATAATACATATATAGTATGTGTTTATGGATGTTGATCATTTTATGTATTGGTGTATTTTTCTTTCCTGGTGTGTGACGGTTGTTGAAGTCTTTGTGCTTGATGCTGAAGACTAAGCCTCATGTAATATAGGTTTGTGATAAAGGGGAAAAATATGAGTATGTAATGATGAGTCATTCTCCCTCCTTTCAATTTTCAGATTGGGGCAAATCATCAAAAGAGGTATTTCTCATTCTGATTCATGAGCACAAGACATTTCAGCTTTGGTGTGTTATTGTGCTAGTTGAGTAGCTACGGAGAAGTGCATATCAAAGGAGATTTGGGAATATATATTAGATGTAATGAAGCTGCTATACATATATATGTGTATCAATTGATGAAGTGTGTGAGATGCTTTCCATAGTACTTTTCAAGAAGAAGGGCTTCAATTTCATGTTCTATAACATTAATTAGTGTAATATCACTAGATCATAGTCGTTGTTCAACTAAAAGTTCAAACTATTATTTTAACTGTGGTTTTGTAAAACCACGATAGCCCATGGTATTTTATAAAACCACTCTCGATATATTTAGAATAATATCCTAATATATTTTTACTGAAACAAAGTTAAATTGCATAATGTCAAAGCTTTAATAACAAAGCTTAATCAACTTCACCCCCACCCTCTTCCACCTTTCTTTCTTTCTTTTTTTTCTTTCTTTTTTTCCCCCCTACTTTCTGCTTTCTGCATAAGCTTCTTTTTTTTTAGAAAGCTTTCTGCATAAGCTAACTCTACAATATGTACTCATCTTTACTTGGAGCCACATATTTTCCTTTCTTTTCTTTTTGTTTTGAAAACCTTTCTTATTTTATACAGTAGCCTCATAATCAGGGACGGAACCAGGATTTGAACCTAGGGGGGGCGAAAGCATGAACCAAAAAAATTTCAAGTGACATGGTTTATTAAAAAAAAAAATTTATGGTAGACAAAACAATTGCACTTTATTACCATAAATATTTAAGTCAAGAAGGAAATAATATGAACCAAAAAAGTTGAAAGTCACAATATGATATTCAAACCTTTTCGAAGAAGAGAGTAAAAAAAGAAGAGGACTTCGGATCTCCAAATTTTAGATAATTGAAATTAATATGTTGATTTTATCACATTGACCAACTCACCAATATGATAAACCCATACTTTTGGATGCAACTAAAAATCACACTAATGAAGTTTTCAAAACTTTGTTTGAGGATTTTAAAAAATTGAGATATTAATATTAAGAGTTGGCAATGCTACATCATCAATATTGGCTTCTAAAAGAATTTTGCATTTTATCTTTTGAAAAAAAATTTAAATATTGTAATTGACTTTCCCATAATTTATAAATCAATTAAAAAGTTATATAAATTATTGTCACCCCCATAAGGGAATTTATTTTTCTATGAGNGGGGGGGGGGGGGGCATTGCCCCTTAGTAGATCCGTCCCTGCTCATAATTGTAATTGCTATAAAGCGTCAATTCATGAATTATATGTTCGCTGATCTTAGTAAGTTTGGCTCATAATCATCTTAAATGTTTTGGCGAAAATGTATGGGACATATTCTAAATTCAGTAGTCTAATCTTTATACTTAAGGCCCACATATCTAATCATGCTGGTTGTTATAATGGAGGGTTTCTTTAGCAATGTACTTAAAAGGCAATTAAAGCTTAACCTAAAAAACCCACTTAATATTTCAGGGATTCCGGATTTGTATCAGCTCGGTTGGTAGGTCAATGCTATTGATTGGTCAAGAACCAAATCAAGAAAGACTAAGCCAAAGATTAAACAAGTTGTAATGCAGTAGGTAAGCTTTTACAGGTGACATTAATGGTTAGCATTATTTGATTGGTTCTGATGCTGTCTAAAAATTTGATTCTAATGGTTGTCTGAAACCCTAGAAGACAATTAGTACTGCACTACCATGAGACCATAGCATGTGCAGAAGTGGGTTTAACCTAAAACAAACTAACTATGACATTTTTCAAGGCTTGTATATAATAGATAATATTAGTCAATAATGGGTAGCTACTATATTATATTCTGAAATTTTTAAAGGAGTTTTACTAGTAACTTTTGTGTGTGTGTGTGTGTGTGTGTACAGTTTATAACGAAAATTGATCTAATAATATATTTACATGATTTATCAGAAGCTTTTTAAAGTTGTTCTATCTACCGAGGAAGAGGAAAAACAAAGAGCTTCATAGTTACAAATGATTAATACCTAATAAACATGTATTATTGAAAATAATTTATCATAATAAATTTTAAAAATAAAATGTCTACTTGCAACCAGCATGCAATTTTCATTTTCATCTGGTTGGGAAAAGCTGAAATGTGCAATGGTTACCTTTTTTGCATGACCATACCAAAAAATCATGAAAGTTGAACTAGAAGCAAAGGGCATCTAATATATTTGTAAATTTTCTATTATCAGAAGAAAGCACATAAAATCAGGAAACTAGGATTAGAAGTATACACTGAAACCAATTGAATTTTTGTCAGCGCACCCCCTTTCCATACAAATTAAATTTCCCTTTTGGAGCTAATAGCACTTCAAGCTACAAGCATCTAATTTTGGGTCTTCAAAGACTAGATTTAACCACCAAAAAAGAAGTGAGGTTGCCCTGGAAAAACTAACACAAGCTCACTAGCATGTGGTTAGATAGCTTCCATGTGAGATGTTGTAAGCAAATGTGATCGGGTTAGGCCTTCAGTGAGGAGGGAACAAACCTTCAGGTATACGTTGTATTGAATTGGGTAGATGTCAATTCTGAAAGACTTAAAAATTTAGAACTCCATGTTTAATCTTGGACCATGAGTATCTTCAGGAAAATCAGCTCAGTAAGTCCAGCAATGGGATTATACAGCACTGACGATAAACGAATTGTCCATTGGCTAGCAATTTTTTCAAAACATTGCACCTCTTCAGCAATTATTCAACTAGTATTTCTTTTCCTAATTGGTAAATGCTGCTTCCAATTTTTGCACATGGAATGATTTGATTATTTTCCTCAACCTAGATAATAATTTGAGGTAGATGTCACCACAGTTTTACGTGGTTGATAGTTTTTTTTTTTTTTTTTTTTTTGGAGGAAGTATTAATTTATGCGTCCGCTTCTAATGATAGCTCTTTACAATTAAACCAAGATACCAATCAAGTTTTGGTTTTACGTGATTGATAATTCATCCTTAGCACTTAAAAGACAGTCATATAATTCCTATTTGACCCAAAAATAGTGGCATGCCAAGTTATATAAGGTATGGTCATCTGCTAAAACTATAATTTAGCTTAATTTTGTAGTGTAACTAAGATAGTAGCTAGTTAGACACTCTTATTATTAAACCCAACACCCGGTGGATTGGTTGCTAATTCCCACATCACATAGGCCATGGTTTGTCAATTTCTAATGAAACATTAAACTTTTTATGCTAGGTCTTTAGCTATTGTACTCACCATCATGAATTCCACCGTGTATTTAAGCCAAAGGTTTTTTTTTTTTTTTTTTTTTTGACAAATTCAACAGTTGGCAATAAAAAATAAGAAATTGGTGCATTTAATATTTCTTTTTGCTGTGCATTGCAACCTGGGCCCAGAACTAGATGCTAGATGAGTAATTAAGCTATGAGCCATGGGCTTTAAAAGGCACTAGTGAGTAGTGACATATAATAAGAATGATACTAAGAATGGAAGGTGGGAAAATAATTAAAATGTACTAAGAGACATTGCATTTCTTTAGAAAGCAGTCAATCAAGCATGGAAGAACACATAAAGTACTCTAGGCATATAGGTTGGTAATACTGGATTCACTTGGAGTCAAACTGAGTGAGATTTACCTTAGTAACAAACCACTGTCATCATGCATTTTTGGAGTCAAAATTGTATCAAATGAGACTAAAAAAAGGCGAGGTGGCTAGGTGGTGGGACAGTTTTGTGATAAGGGGTGACCATTGTGCAGCTCATTAATGTAATGTATGGAAAACAAATTAAATGAGGAAAGGAAGAAACACTACGAAACCTTGCAACATTTGCCCAATAATCAACGTCAAGATAATTAGTACTTTCTGTTCCAATTAAGAACATCTTCACGGGTATAACTTTATTATAAGTCTTTTGGCTGGATGTCCAAATTGCAGTTTGACAAAAAATTCTAGAGTCTTGACTGACTAATGTATAGCTAGATGTCCTATTGAGTCTTATGGTTTGGTTAAAGTCTGATTCCCTCTTCTTTTTTTCTTTTCTTTTTTTTAAATGAATCAAGGTAAATTTATCTAGAGAGAGAGAGAGATGGGTCTTTGATCATCTTTCTTTCTCAACACACATAAACAAACAAACAAACAAAAAACATCTAGAAAGGAAAAAAATGAGAGATTGATAGGCGCATCTTGATTACAAGAGAAAGCCCACTAAATAAGATTATGATTTATGAGTAGCATAATTTGCTTCTTTAACCAACTACAGGTCTAATTCCCTCTATAGTCTATTGTCATAATTTGTTGAATAGTTCATTCTCAAATTTGTTTAACCAACAATATTAACACCAAGTTAAAACACACCATAATTCTTGTGCCCATTAGAAGTGTGCATGAGTCAGGTTGAGTTAGATTTACGGTTTTTCTTGCCAACTTGACCTCAATGGGTTGAAAAATCATCAACTCAACCCAATGCATGATAGATCTAAAACCAACCCAACTCAACTCGTAAGGTTTAGGTTTGGTTGGGCGAATTCATTGAGTTAGGGTTATTTTATTAGGCCAAATATTTCAATTTCATCAAAATTAAGTTCAAAAAATAAAATACATTAAAATAAAAAAAATTAAACTAAATTCCAAAATTCAAAATAAATCGAACTAACAAATTTAAAATACTTATTTTTTTAAAACTATTAATATAGTAACTTGAGTTAGGTTACTTGGTTTGAAACCTTTTGAACCCATTTTGCATAATTGAACCTAGAACACGTTTCATCCAGATTATCACTAAAAACCTTCAAGTGGAGTAGTACTATCTAAAGTTTTATTGAATAGAAAAAGGGAGAACAATATTATATTCATGCAAATTTTTGGTCACAAAGATAAATTGACCCCACAGTTAAGAATTTCTTACCCAAAATAGTCAAGAATGACACTTCCAAATGAAAAGGCATAAAAACTTTAAGTGGAAGAGATGACTGGAGCATGTCGTTGGGTTTTGTTGATGATAAAATTATTTAGCTAACTCTATAAATAATATAGGCTTCTCCCCCCTCCATCACAACTTATTGAGACATAAGTTATGAGTGGACGACAATTATCTAGCCTCTGTTTGGTTCTCAACAAATCCATATCTTATAATTCATAATTCAGTTCTCATAAGTCATAACTCACAACTCAATAGTCTATTTCCTAGATCTTATTGATCTTCGGCTCTAGGTTAATATGTGCATTTTTCTTTAATGCCTATGGATGTTGTTTGTCATATTTAGACCCCTATAAATCAGATTTGTTTAACCTAATTAATTATCCAAGTAGTTACTTAAATTGATTTTTTAGATCTAGGTTAAACTCATGCAATCATATTACTTAATGTGGAAAAGTAAAGAAGACAATAATATAATGATTTAGGAAAACCAATGAGACCAATAATTTCAAAGTAAAAAACTTGGAGAAAATTTAATCTAACTATCCTCAAGGTAAACAAATTCACTATGATAGAATGGAAGTTTACAATAGATTTTCTCCCTAAAATCTAAAACTGTCTCTTGTAGAACTTACTAATACGACCACGTACAGCTCCGACTCCATGGACTCTTCTATCTGAAATTGCTAAACATAAACACCCACGTTTGTGACTTTGAGATCACTCAAAGGTTTCAGAACATCAGCAGTTGTTGATTTTATAGCATCAACTTTAAATCTACCAGTTCTAATAATGTGTAAATGGAATTCCGGTAGTGACTTTGAAACAAGAATACAAAGTACCTTTTAAATCTCACAAGAGCACCTCCAAAGTTATAACAAAAAGTGCTTTAGGGTTTCCTTTAAATACTTAGTGAAATAAATCTAAAACCATAATCACTTAATGGGATTGACAGGCTGATGGGTTTTAATTAAATTCTGTAGAACCCATCTTTCGATTGATCAAACCATCTTGTCAATCGGTCGAACTTGGCATGTTTCGAATTCCTGAACTTGTAGTTTCCTTTTTCTTATATTCTGACTTACAGCACCTTCAGCATAGTCTAACAAATCCTATAGACTCCAAAATCTATATCTAAACAAGTTTGTGTTCACAGTTTGTTAATTGTTCTAAACTTTTAGAACCTAACAAATGTACATAATTTTCTTATTAAAAGGACCTGACCTTCGCTCACTCATATATATCACTATGACCTTTTTGTCTCAATAGACAGAAGATTGGCAAACCTCACATTTGGTCCTTAAGTTTGTCCAATTTTTCAATTCTGCCGATAGAGTTTCAAAATTAACAATTTGGCCTTTCAATAATGTGTCATCTTGTTCCACACATTTCTTATATATAAAAGTGGCTATGCCGCTACAGTGATTTAGCACTGTCCATCCAACGTTTTTCACTGTTCATCTACAGTAAAATTTTGGTGAGCCACTTTGCCTTTTTTTTAGTTTTGAACCGTAGTTACAATACCAAGCGGCATTGTAGTTACAATAGTTACAGTTTTTTTTTTTTTTGGTCTTCCGTTTATACTTTTTTTTTTCGTATATATATATATATATATATTGCTATACTAACACAAAAAATTTCACAATATTTTCACAATTATTGATGTGTCAATTTCTTACAGGTCGAAATAAAATAATAAAATATGAGACTGTGACCAATCACAACTAAAAATAAACGTTTTGAGAAAATGTTACAATACTTATTATGCAGTGCTTTGGTTTAGTCAACTAGCACGATAGCTACAGTGCCTAAAGTTTTTTTTTTTTTTTTTAATTGGTTTGTGTTTTTTTTCTTTTAAATATTTATATAAGCTGGTATATATATTGTTATACTGACACAACAAATTTCACAATATTTTCACAATTATTGACGTGTCAATTTCTTACAAGTCAAAATAAAATCATAAAATATGAGATTGTGACCAACCACAACTAAAAATAAATGTTTTGAGAAAATGTTACAACACTTATTATGCAGTGCTTTTGGTTTACTCAACTGGCATGACAGCTATAATGCCTAAAGTTTTTTTTTTTTTTTTTTAGTAATCGGTTTGTGATTTTTTTTTTCTCTTTTAAATATTTATGTAAGCTGGTATATATATTGTTATACTGACACAATAAATTTCACAATATTTTCACAATTATTGACGTGTCAATTTCTTACAAGCCGAAATAAAATAATAAAATATGAGACTATGACCAACCATAACTAAAAATAAATGTTTTGAGAAAATGTTACAACACTTATTGTGTAGTGTTTTTGGTTTATTCAACTGGCATGATAGCTACAGTGCCTAAAGTTTTTTTTTTTTTTCATTAATCGGTTTGTGTTTTTTTTTTTCCTTTCTTTTAAATATTTATGTAAGCTAGTATATATATTGTTTTACTGACACAACAAATTTCACAATTATTGGCGTGTCAATTTTTTACAAGTCGAAATAAAATAATAAAATATGAGATTGTGACCAACCACAACTAAAAATAAATGTTTTGAGAAAATATTACAACACTTATTATTATTACAATATTTTCACAATTGTTAAGATCTCAGTT